>NW_024545245.1:591366-629022 GCF_903064755.1 Maudiozyma barnettii
TTTTTTTTTTTTTTTTTGATTTAGCGATGCCTATTTTCAATATAACTTTCTATTGATTAATCAGAAAGATAAGAGTACTATATTTCCAATATGAAAACATGAATTCACGTGTACAATAAGGATAAAGTATAACATGTGTTAAAATGGGAGTTCCGCAGATATGGGAACTTATTAGAGAGCACCAACCAGAACCGACGCCACGATATCCAGTCGGTGTGGCACTACCTGGAAAGCGAATTGCAATAGATGCGTATCATATATTATTTGAATGTGGATTCTTTAACAAGACGGAGAATGTACAGGACTTAAGCAAACCGATACAAAATTTGGTACATCGATTAAAAGAGTTAGTTGCATTAGATTTGTGGTTCCTTTTGGTATTTGATGGTAATGACAAGCCCATGAAAATAAGAAGAACAACAAAGCCAGGAAAGTCTAGTGATCAAGATTATAAATTTGAACTATCTGATACAGTGGTTGATAAAGTTGGCGATCCTATCATGAATGCAATTCATCAAATTCTTAATATCCTCAACATCTCATGGATAACTACAACAGGCGAAGGAGAGGCCTTCTGTTGTTTTCTGCAACAGAATCTTAAAGAGGTAGATTATATTTGGAGTAATGATTCAGATTGTTTCATCTTTGGAGGAAATAAGGTGTTGAAGAATTATTCTCGGCAATTCGAAGATGTTGGGCTAACATCTGAGTATAATAAGTATTTCGATAAAGAGAAGAGCAATTACATAACGTTCGTGGATTATAAGGATCTTGTTGATAATCATCGTATGCTGAACAGACAACAATTACTACTTTATAGCATCTTATTAGGTGCTGATTACAACACTGGAGTTAAAGGTTTAGGGAAAGTGAAAAGTTTGAAGATCGTTGAACTTAGGAATCCCAATTTTGGTGAAATATTCCATGATATATTTAATGATATCAATGATTCCAATAAATCCAAAAAATAAATTGAATATATATCTTTTCAAAAAATGGTATATATGTACTGCCAGAAAAATACGAAGTCTCTCTTCGGTAGAAATTACGGTGGGAGTTTATTGAGTAATGATAAAGATAATTTTGAGGGCTGGCCTTCAATTGATATAGTACTTCATTATTTTCACCCCAGTGTGAGACTGAGCTTTAATAATTCCCTTATCCAACCTTCTTTCTCTAATATCCATAGCAGTCAAGGATATGATAGGATCAACTTTCTTGAATTGAAGGATATATTAGAAAAATATGAATTTGGTAATATTACCAACTTCGATCGATGGTTTCATAACACCATGCATGAGATGTTCCTGGTGAAGTACATGCTTTATTCCAATAAAGAAAGTGATAGTGAGACACTAAGGAAAAATGTCAAAATTACTGAGGAGAAAACGGTGTTTGTAAATAATATTAACAGAGATATATCTCATTGGAAAGTGCGTTACACTTCATTTTTACCAGGTGTAATATATATGGGTTTTGATAAAAGTCCCTCTAAAAGGAGTCCTTCGAGAAGTCCAGTGCGATCACCTAAGAAATGTTCCACAGAGAGCCCCACAAAGAGCCCCACAAGAAGTCCCACTAAACGGCAGATAGATATCATAGAATTCCCATATGGTGTGTGGATTGAAAAGACCTGTATACCAGATGATCATCCTCTAGTCTTAGATTTCCAAGATAGAGAGGCTAAACGCATAGAACAGGAACAAAGAAAGAAAGAAAATAAGAAGAAAAATATGTCCCCTAAGAAGCGTTTAAATCAATACAAACAAAGTACAACTTTAGATTCTTTCTTCAAGAAGAGTTCTGCTCGAGTGTCAAACACTACAGGAACAGTAGTAGGCACTCAATCTATGACCAATAATCAATTAAACACCGTTAAGAAAAGGTTATTTGTGGAGAACGACGAAGTAGATGGAAATATAAAAGGAGAACTGGTTACAAATACCCAATCGTCTCAAATAAAAAGGAACAATATGAATCATTCAGAGGCAGAAGATACGGATGATTCTCTTATCATTCTTGAAGAAAGACCAATAATACCAAAGACTCCAATAGAAAATCGTGCCATGTCCAGTTCTCCTTCGAAGAGACATAAATTATCAAATGGTACTCCGAGACCCATCGAAATTAGTGATGATTTACAAGATATTATTCCTGAAAGCAGTCGTGAAAGGAAGGTAACCCCAAAGGTTTTATATGACGCAGGCGTTTTGAACGAGCTGTTTAACCGTAAAACAACAAGAACAATTATATCACCTAAGAAAGTACCATTCCTAGCAAGAACAGATACATTCGGATCCCCTTCTTCCAAACGTTCCATCTTGGATGATATAAACAGTGAAGTGGATGAAGTCGTAAGAGAGATGAATGAAAATGATACAGACTCTACATTGGCGACAGTATCGGATGATGATAACTCTACTCAGGATAGAACACATGAAGATGTCTTCAACGAAAGCGACGATTTGCTCTTCAATTTGTAACGATGTTAGTTATAACTATGGGACACTTCTGATTACCTCTATAGAAGATTCATATATCGGACGTATCTGACGTCGATCTCCAGGCTTGCTTATGTTCTTTTTGTTCCACTTGTTATTCCACAGTTTTTGACCTATTTCTGAGTATAACAATGGTTGAGTAATGTAAGCACATCGCGATGAGCAAAAAAAGGAACGAAGTGAAAGAGTTGGGAAAGCGAAAGGGAGAGACAAAAAATGTTGACAGAAACACCTGTTAAACTGTGGGTAACAAACAGGACACACATAACTGTGTGAAACTCTTAAAGGTCCAGGTTGATCATTCTAATATATAAAGCAGGATAAATCTAACCACAGCAGATAATCATCTATGTTTCGTTTTCTTGAGTTAGATACAGGAATATTTTAGATATATAATAGACAATACACATACACAATATTATTATAAATAAAAAATGAGTGCTACTTTACTGGCTAAAAACATTAAATTCAACCCTTCCACGGATAAGTTGTTGACTGTCGCTGCTGGTTGTTACTGGGGTACCGAACATGTCTTCAGAAAACATTTAGGCGATAAAATTAACGATTGTAAGGTTGGTTTTGCCAATGGCAACGACGAAAAGAAAGATTTAGGTGATTCTATATCTTACAAGAGAGTGAAGAAAGGTGACACAAATTTTGCTGAAGTATTACAAATATCTTATAATCCTACTGTGATTTCATTGAAAGAACTTGTGGACTTCTTCTTTAGAATTCACGATCCAACAACTGTGAATTCCCAAGGTCCAGACGTTGGTACTCAATACAGAAGCGGTATATATGCTCATTCTCCAGAGGATTTGGTGGAAATTAAAGCATTAAAAGCACAATGGCAACCAAAATGGGATAACAAAATTGTTACTACTGTTGAATTGATCAATAATTTCTATGAAGCTGAAGAGTATCACCAACTATACTTAGACAGAAACCCAGAAGGTTACGCTTGCCCCACTCATTTTGTTAGAGATATTTAAATAATAACAGTACATAATAATAATAATAATATTAGTTAATAATAATAATTTACGTGTTTTTTGGTACCATGTTGAAGATATTTTATTAAAAAATTATATATATATATAAATATAAATATTTAAAATTTTATTTTAATCCCAATAAAATATACTTTTATGAATATACAAGTAAAAATATGCAGGAAAAGCGTTAACGTGAATAATAATAAACAGAAAATAAAAGGAAATGAAATGATTTTAGTAACAGATATTTACCATTACCAGATAGTTACAAGCATCGAATAAAAAAATGGGTAATGAAATGTGTGATGTATTTATCTTCTTTTACCTATTCAGTTGAGTGAATAGTTTCAAAAAGCAAACATCGAATTTTTGATGAATGTCACTAAGAAAAAACAACGTAAAAAAGGTATAACATAAATTATTATAACATTTTTTTAGTTGTCTAATATCTGTAGTGGTCAGCCTTGAATGGACCTTGCTTAGATAGAGCTAAGTAGTCAGATTGAGCAGTAGATAATTCAGTCAAGTGAACACCTAGGTTACCCAAATGGAATCTAGCGACAGATTCATCTAGAATCTTTGGTAGAACATGGACACCGACGGAGAATGGACCAGTCTTTTGGAATTCAATGTGCTTGTTTCTGAATTCAGCATCATCGGCTCTGAACAAAGCGATTTGAGCTAGAACTTGGTTGGAGAAAGAACAAGACATGACGAAAGAAGAGTGACCAGTGGCACAACCCAAATTGACTAATCTACCAGCAGCCAACAAGATGATGTGTCTACCAGAGGAAAGCAAGTAACGGTCGACTTGAGGCTTGATGTTAATACACTCCTTGGCGTTAGCATTCAACCAAGCGACATCGATTTCGATGTCGAAATGACCAATGTTACAAACAATGGCATCTTCTGGCATTTGTAGGAAATGTTCAGCGTTGATAATGTCTCTACAACCAGTGGTGGTGACAAAGACTTGACCTTGAGAGGAGGCTTCTTCCATAGTGACGACTTGATAACCTTCCATAGCGGCTTGTAAAGCGTTAATTGGATCAATTTCAGTGATCAAAACACGAGCACCCATACCTCTTAGAGCAGCGGCACAACCTTTACCGACATCACCGTAACCGGCGACAACAGCAACCTTACCAGCCAACATGACATCGGTGGCTCTCTTAATACCATCAATTAAAGATTCTCTACAACCGTACAAGTTATCGAACTTAGACTTGGTAACAGAGTCATTAACGTTGATGGCTGGGACCTTCAAAGTACCTTCCTTGACCATCTTGTATAAGTTGTGAACACCAGTAGTGGTTTCTTCAGATAGACCGTAACAACCTTCCAACATTTCTGGGTGCTTGTTGGTGACGATAGAAGTCAAATCACCACCATCATCTAGAATCAAGTTCAATTTTTGACCGTCCTTGAAAGCATACAATTGTTGTTCAATACACCATTCGTATTCTTCTTCGGTTTCACCCTTCCAAGCAAAGACTGGGACACCGGAGGCAGCAATAGCGGCAGCGGCGTGGTCTTGAGTGGAGTAAATGTTACAGGAGGACCAGGTAACTTCAGCACCTAGAGCAACCAAAGTCTCGATTAAGACAGCAGTTTGGATGGTCATGTGCAAACAACCAGCAACTCTGGCACCCTTTAAAGGTTGGACAGCACCGTAAGCCTTTCTGATAGCCATTAGACCTGGCATTTCGTGTTCAGCCAATTCGATTTCCTTTCTACCGAAGGCAGCTAGGGAGATATCAGCGATCTTGTAGTTTTGAGCTGGAGCAGACATTTTAATTTGTTATTTTTAAATGAGAACAAAAATATAGCTTGTTGTTTGATGCTTATTTCTTTGACTATTAAAAAGAAAGATATAAAATTTATAAACTATTAAAAACTATATAGAGTCTCGAGAAACACTAGAAAGGGAGGTCTGACTATCTTTTATCCCTTTGGTTTGGCTTGCTTATTTATATATATATAACTTGATGATGAATATACGAACCCATCGAGAACGAAAAATTTTCAGCTGAAATTTTCTGCGATAAAAAATTGTTTTTTTGCTTTTCTCGTTCCTTCTTATCTTGGGTGGTCTGCCGGGTCGCGGCATTTCGTACGGCGGGCGGCGTGGATGCAGGAAACTGTGGGGTGTGTGGGTGGATATGTCACGTGCTCTGGTCACGTGCTGCTGTACGATAATTCCGATTCGTCCAGCATTTGGAATTGAGTAACTGGGGATTAGATCAGTTCGTTGGTGATGGTGTCTGCCAGGTTGGAGACCACATTACGTTCCCTGAGGTCTCGTTGCTCGAAGTTGCTGTTTGCCTGTTGCAAGAGCTGTGCTATTCTTGTGTGGTATATGTTGAGTCTGTGATTCAATTGAGCCAATGTGTCCCTCGTGTAATGGACTAGGTTGTCCTGAAATACCGGTTCTTGTGCCAGGTTGTCTCTCATCGAGATTATACTTTCCCTGAGTCTTTTGAAATGGCCCCATTTATCTAATTCGAAACGATTGTCGTTGCCACCATGAACATCACCGTAGGCCATTCGTTTGGACCATTCAGTAACCATGACGTCCCCCCATTCTTCGTATACTTCGACATGTTCTTCTCTTTGTTTCTCTAGTTCCCATATAGTTAACTTACGTAACTTGCGTAAGTTAGCTAATGTCTCCAAACGATGCTGTTTCAATTGTTGGTTGATATTGTTGAATCGTGAAGCAACGTATGGTCTTGTGATATATGTGTTTTCAGGGTTTAGATACACTATTTCATTTGTCTCGGGATCAAGAGTAGCAGATGTATCGATGTGATCTATATTTTTTCGTAATTGTGACAATTGAGTATCGATATCTTGGAATAATATTTCATAATCAGCTGTATATGAAATGTTATAATTATGCGTGGTGTCATTGATTAAAAAATCGTTATCCTTATGCAAGTTTGTAATAGTAGCATGTAATTTAGTTGTAATAGCCCTGGACCAAGCTTTGAATTCTCTCTGAACAAGGTCGGTTTGATTTGAAGGTATCATATCATCAGATAATAACAACTGACTGACTATTTCGGATGGCAACGTCGCTATTACATGTTTCTCTCTAGTGACATTCACCTCTCGTGTCAGTTCTAATTCTATATCATCCAGATTATCTTGGTCATCGTCCATCACAGATAGATCTAACCATTTTGGCCCATTTGTACCTTCTTCTTCTTCATCATCATCATCATCCATGACAGTATCACTCTTTACAGTAAAAGTACCATTTGCTGTCATCCAATCAATATTTTCATTAGTACCTACCAATTTAGAAGTCAAATCCTGTATACAGAATTGAAACCATTGAAACAACTTAGAGATAGGTCCCAATTTTAAATGTAATTTCGTACAATGATGATTCCTCTTACACCAACAATCCATCTTACATAGGACTGCCTCTAACCATTTATGTATCTCATTCCATAGAGTAATCCATATAGATTTGGTCGAAGCACACCATGGCGCAACATACATTTGTAATTCATTCAATGGTTCGATTGTCAGGATATTATGCCATGAATATATACATGGTTCTCTTGTAAACCCTAATGAGATCGAGTACGGACTATTCGATAAAGTATACACTAAACAGAGACTTATAGATAAGATCACGACAGTAGTCCACACAGACATTTTCAACCATTGTAATGGTACTTTCATCCTTGGTTCTTATGGTTCCTGTCTTTAAAGGAATGGTTATTGGTGGTATATCTATTTATATATATTGCTCTTTGTTTATATATTGCTCTGTATGTATAGAAATGCATCGCTTATTAATCAAGCAAAAATGGCAGGAAACGGCGCAAAAATGAGTTTAAAGCCAGCCATTTTCAGTCATCTTAGCATATATAGACAGATGGAGACGCAAATAGAGACTCATTGATTACATCTGTGACTTGCATGGATTAGTATTATTAGGTGTTGCATAGCATTCGTGATTATATATGTGTTTAAGACATATTGTTATGCTACATTGGTGGAGCTGAGTGAATGATTGAGATGTTTACCCATTGAATGCTTGAAGGTTTTTACTGAGAACATTATATAGTAGGCCATCTTATTTAAGTGTATCATGTACTGATTTGTGATGTCAGCACTACCATCTTCATCATACTCCAGATGAGCGAACTACAAAAGCGTTCGTTACGTGAGAGTTCTTGTTATATGTCGATATCAAATTAAATTACGTCACTGATCTGAACACAACAAACAGTTTTGTAGTATAAGTAATTACTTGCTAAGGTGCTTTAATAGGGGTTTCGATGCAATTAGTAACGTAACCTCACCGTATCAGGTTACTGTAGCATGAAGAACCTTTATAGATTACCATATTCTCTTAGTAAGTCGTACACAGTGACCAAAACAGTCGTCGATGAGAGCGGCGAACGGGAACTGGAGCAAAATGGATAACAACAATAGACAGAGACCCCCCCATCCAGTAAGAGTTAGAGATTGAGATAGAGACGGTAAAATTAGGAAATAATCAGACCGTTGTGGTGCATTTTACAGTTAATAGAGATATATATACACTGACATCGTTAGTTCTATTGAAAAGTTATACACATTTTATTGGTCGATTATATATAACACTACAAACTATATTCAACCCACTTGTATACACCGCAGCATGTCCGCATGGCCTTTTGGACAGAATAGCAGCGGTGCTACTATAGGATCGTCGCTGATAAGTAAGACTCTGGATGAGTACTTCCATGTCCTCGAGCATCTACAATTACCTGAAGGTCAGTTACCTCCATCTATAAAACGTAGGAACACCGGCAGTGATGATGATGATGAAAATAATGATGACTACAACGAGAATAACGATTCGAGCACTTTGCTCAATACGATTCATGAGAATGAACCGATGATTGCACACGAGATATCTGCAACTAATAGAACTCCCTTGAAGAGGGATAGAACAGGGGAACAAGATGATGAAATTAAGGAGAAAGATGATGACAGTAAGGAGAAAGGGAACGCTCCTGTTTATGGGGTTCATGATTTAGATTCAAAATTCATAGAGAAAATATTGATAGATCCTGAATTACTTAATGAGTTGAACAGACAAAACAATAAATTGCTGGATTTCTTATGTTATGGAATATTTTATGATAACAAACAATCTAAAACTGCCAATCTGCAATATTTAATTGATCAATTATTGATTTGCTGTGATTCGATTGATCCTGATGATAAAGATTTATCGTTGCTCCCAAAGGATGATCAATTTTTTGTTGGTGAGAGAGATAAAAATGAAGAAGAATCACAAAGCACTAAATTTCTACGTAGAGCCACTATTTTATCAGAAATGTTTTCATCTGATATTTGGTTGATTACAGAGACATTAATGAAACATAAACCGTACTTAGATAAACTTTGGTCTTTATTGACCCATCCAAATTTTAATTCTGAAAAATCTCCAATTGTTTCGATATTCATTAAGATTAACCAAAATCTATTATTTTCCAAACAAGATGATTACTTACAATTTATTCTGACACATGATACTTTAGTAGATGACGTGTTGAGCCACATAGATATATCTATGGTGATGGATTTTTTACTTAAATTGATTGGATCAGATAGAATAGATTCCCCAACAGGAATCATCACATTATTGAGAAAACAACAAATGATCCCTAAATTGTTACAATTCTTTAATAATAGTCAGTATGGTAGTGATGTTCAAGCATATGTGGGAGATTTCTTAAAGGCCATCATTGCGGTCTCTGCAAACGCTCCATTGGATGATGTCTCAGTGGGTCCCAATGATTTAACTCGTGAATTAGCGTCACCTCAAGCCATTGATATGTTAACCAAAATAATGATACGGGAACGTGGAACAGCATTAAATATTGCTGTGTCTGTTGTAATAGAATTGATAAGGAAAAATAATTCAGATTATGACCAAATAAATCTATTGACTACTACTTTAAGAGAAAATCCACCGACCGATAGGGATCCGATATATTTGGGTTATTTGTTAAAACGATTCACTCGATGTTTGCCTGAATTGTTCCAGATTATATTGGATATTGAGCTAGATAATTCTTTACCAACGCGAAAGAATCAATTAGGGGAAACATTTAAACCATTAGGATTTGAAAGGTTCAAAATTGTGGAACTAATTGCAGAATTATTACATTGTTCTAATATGGGACTGATGAATTCAATGAGAGCTGAAAGAATAGCTTCAAAGAGAGATCAATATAGAGAACTTTTTCTTCAAGGTGATGTTGTTACTAATCCAAACCCTCATATGGTTACAACGTTACATAGACTCTCGATTAATGAGGATGATACCGATGATGTCATTGTTAGTAATGAAAATGACAATGCCATCAATGATAATTATAATTATAACAATAATAACAGTAACGATAATAATGAAACAAATGGTATACCGACAACATCACAATCATCCGAGACTACGAAAGAACAACAACTAGAAAATTTCTTAAACAAAAACGATGATGATGATGGAGAAGAAGTAGATGAATCTTTTGATATACCATATGTTAAGGATACTCAAAATGAAAAATTGAGAAAATCTCCTACGATTGGGGATTATTATAAAATATCCTTATATGATAATTATATTATCCCAAGAATTTTACTTCTTTTCTTAAAATATCCATGGAATAACTTTTGGCATAACGTAATTTTTGATATTATTCAACAAATATTTAATGGAAGAATGGATTTTTCTTACAATTCTTTCTTAGTTTATTCACTATTTGATATTAAAGGCGCTAAACAATTTAATAATATGGAACCAAAACAAACAAGTGACGATCAATTAGATATATCAAATTTTAAGATTACTACAGATTTTATACTTAGAGGTTATCAGAATTCTTATAGATTTTATGATACAAAAAATATGAATTTAGGGTTTATGGGTCATTTAGTATTAATCGCTGAAGAGGTCGTGAAATTTTCTAAATTATACAAAGTAGAATTGATATCACCTGATATTTTTAAATGTTTACAAGATGAAGATTGGCAATATTACTCGGAAGAGGTTCTGAATGATACAAGAATGATGTACTCTAAGATTCTAGGTGGAGGTACATATGTTGAGGATGGAAATGGTAATATTATTCCACAATTACCAAATTCTTATAATGGAGATGATGATCCTGCCAAATCTGAAGGAGAAGATGATAATGGTAATGGAATTAATGGTGATGAAAATATGGGTGGTGGATTGGTAAACGTCGAATCTCTAGAAGAACAATTATCCACAGAATCCGATCTTCATTTCAAATTAAAGCAGATGTTGATCTCAAGATCTCGTGCAGATGTAGACGAAAAGAATGAGAAAAATGGAGTTATAATACTTGGGCCACCCCCAGCAACAACTGGATGAATCAAGAAACGTCAAAATTTTGGCGGAAAATGGAAATAAAACGAATTCCCCTGCATATATTATTATTATTAACAACATATAGATGCATTCTCGAGAGACAGTGATCTCGGCACATTATATATGTGGTTGGACTATTTACATTTAATATCCGTCTTTATGTAATTAGACTATAAAGAAGCTGTAATTAATACTATACATTTTATTTAATTTTTCTTATTCCCTTTGGATCCCAATTTTGTACCGCTGGTTTTGGTATTGTCATTGTCATTTGATGTCTTATTTAAAATTCTACCAAGAGAAGCATTCCATAGACCCTTTGGCATTTTAAACAAAATTGTGTCCGTAATAGAGGGAATTGGGATATCATCGGCTGTAATTAATGACTCGGTTTCATCATCTTCCATTAGGTAGACGGAACCAAATTTGATATGAAGATTTTTACCTTCGTCTTCTTCGTGTTGTTTGAAGGTCAATTTAGTTTCACCAAGACCATTACTGGTATCTTGTTCTTTACATTGCTGGATAAAAGATTCGATTCTTTTCACTTGAGCCTTATATTGGATTTTTAAAATTACATAATGAATAAAGCTGGCAGCAAGAAATATGAAACTTAGAATAAACCAAGTTTGAGGTTGAACTCTTTTAAAAAAGAACCCACCCTTCTTAAAATTGTAGTCAGGGAACCCATTCTTTAAATAATAATCATAAGTCTTTCTTGTGTCATCGTTAGATAGGATCTGCGTAGCCAAATTTAAACGGGAATATAACGTCTTATACTTCTTATTTTTATCAGGATGATATTTTCTGGATAGTTTTCTCAGATTTTTGGTGATTTCCTTAGAAGTTGATCCCTGGCCATTAGGTAATTTCAACAATTTGTAAAAGTTGATCTTATCACCATATTTTTCTTGTAATTCCTGATGTAATTGAAATATTTCAACTTCATCAGCAGTGAAAGCATATGCCACTGAACCCAATGCTGCAACAGCCAATGCAATC
The DNA here is from genome assembly GCF_903064755.1 of Maudiozyma barnettii. Classification (NCBI taxonomy): domain Eukaryota; kingdom Fungi; phylum Ascomycota; class Saccharomycetes; order Saccharomycetales; family Saccharomycetaceae; genus Maudiozyma; species Maudiozyma barnettii. The sequence goes on from NW_024545245.1 coordinate 603,273, forward strand.
CTAATACCGTTAGCGTTCATCAAGTGTTATTAATTAGTGTATAAGTGAAGCAGAACTGATATATTACTTGAATAGGTGTTGCAATATGGTTCATTTTATTATGATTATTAATCAAATGATTCTCTCTCTCTCTCTCTCTTTCTCTCTCTCTCTTTCTCTCTCTCTCTTTGTATGGAAAGAAGTAGAAAAATTTCAGAACACGTCAAATTTTCGTGATGCTGGCGATGTCTCCCATTTTAGTGTTAAAGAAGATATATACGTGGGAGAAGAAGGGATCATAAGGTGAAGACAAGGGATACAAGAGTGGTAGCTATATTTTGATTGTCAGTGTCATTAAGTCCTGGTTTTATTTGTTAGTTCAATTAAACTAAGCATTTCTGTTTTTTTGGAATTGTTTGTATCAAATTTTGAAGATGGCCTGGAAATTAACACATAAATTATACCAATACTATCAACTGTCTACTAGTTTCCTATATGTGGCACTACTCGCTAGATGGATTATTTTATTCCCATTGGTTGGAGTGAAGTTTTTGCCAGGTGGTATACATGAATTTTTGATTTATCTATTGTTCTTTTCTTCAATAATTGAAATAATATGGTTGTTAAAGTTTCGTGGGTTGACAGGTGCCTGCAGAAAGAGAACGATATATAAGGATTTGAATTTCTTATATATGGTTCTTATAATACATCACCATGATGATTATGAGCATGCATTAGTATTAAAGAATATTAGTTATTCGACATTTATTGTTGGGGTAGCCCTAAGTGAGGCTTATTGTCATGGTACTCAGATATTTAAAAAAGCACCAAATTACAAAAGGAAAACCTTATTGATGAAATTAAACATGTTCATCGCCTTACCAATGTTATATTGCAGTGAGTTTGTATTACTTTTACTCAATCAAAAATTTCCTAACTTCCATACAACTGCATATCTGGATCAGTTCAATAAATTCATTATGATCATCTATTTCCCCTTTGCATTAACCTGTTACAGAAAATACATTGCTAGAAGTTAAATAAAAGAGAGAAAAGTTGTATATATTTATGGGAGTATATATATGTGTATATATACTAAAAACTAAGTCTTTCTGAAACCTCTTTCGCAATTTCATTAGCAAATGAATTTGAGTCTGTTTCGTCGTCGTCCTTATCCAATGATTGATAATGCGATCTTGCATCTGTAAGTTTTTGTACTATTGAATCTAAATTATCTCTATCTGATGGTTTGTTAGGCGCATTTTGGGTATTTATTAGTAGTTGTTTAACCATATTAGTCCATGGGTATGTATCTATAATTTCTTTTACTCTTTCTACACCAACAGTATCATTAAATTCGTTCTTTTCGCCACTTATCAATCGTATGATTTCTAGAGACCCACCAACTGCAGCTATCTCAACATTCATGTTTTCAGTTTCATCATCGGAAAGTTCACCTGTTGTATCACACCAGACTAAAAATGAATCTTGGTGTACTATTGGGCTCCCTTTTGTACTCAAAAGGGACACTTGCGTCTTATCTATATCATCAATAATAATTAACCCAGCTAATGCCTCCCGTAGAACATCACATTCTGGGTCTCTCAGGTCTTCCAACCATTGATCCAGGGATGTGTATTGGTCTATATATAAGTCGAAGTCTGTAGAATAGTATTTTGTCCTCCATCGTAATCCTTTCACTATTGAATCATTTGGTGTATGTTCTACTGCATCGAGACTCTTCCCGAATATCTTTTTGATAGTATCATAATGGGTAAATTCATTATCAGTATTGTATGCTATCAATATCTTATCACGACCCATTTCATTCAATGTGTGAATTGGTGAGTTTGTGTGGTTTTCTCGTTCATGCTCTACATATGAATTATGTTCCAATTTATGTATCGTAGAGATGCGATTTTATAAAAGATTATCAAAATACTTTTCTAAACAAAAGAGAGTTGAAAATGTTAACCATAACGCAAAAAGCTAGATAAATAGATACATAGGTATAAATATATATTATATACTATTTTGTTCAGGAACTTAGTTCTCAGGAGATTGAGCATAAAAATGTAAGTAAGCACCCATTAGTTTGATACCGTTGATGAAGTTACTAATATCCAATTTTTCGTTAATGGAATGAGCACCATCATCACCACGACCCATAGGCAATAGCAAGACAGAAGTCTTCAATTCTTGTTCAAAGGTCAAAGTGATTGGAATTGATCCACCTTCTCTAGTTAAATCGGGTTCGACACCGTATACAACCTTTGTAGCTTCAGCTGCGGCACTGAATTGGGCATTGAATGGGTCAGAGACCCAGTAAGCACCATCGTGAATCAGTTCAGCATGACAAGTGTTTGGTGAGCCCAACTTAGCAAAACTCTTGTTACAATGGTCAACAACTAATTTAGTCAATTTTTCAGAATCCATATCTGGAACAGTTCTAATAGAGAATTTACCACTGACTTTAGCAGGGATTACAGTCTTTGCGCCTTGACCGTAGAATGCACCTTCAACACCATGGACGGATAGGGATGGGTATCTCCATCTATGCATCAAAATGTCTTCCTTGGATGTGTATAGGGCAGTGTTTGAACCACTTGCTTCATTCAATTCCTCAAGAGAGAAGTCGATCTTTTCATAGATTTCTTTCTCCTTTTCGGTCACTGGAGCTACCATTTCATCGATACCATCGATTAAAATCTTACCCTTAGAGTCTACTAGACCAGATAGGACTTGTACTAAGTCAACCATTGGTTCGGCAATAATACCACCAAAAACACCAGAATGTAAATCTGCCTTTGGACCAGAGACGGTGACTTGATAGTAGTTACAACCTCTTAGACCGTAAGTCAACACTGGTTTCTTAGTACCTAACCAATAGTTATCACTGATACATACGGCATCGACACCTTTGAAGTAGTTAGAAGCCTCCTTAGCGATCAATTCTTCTAAGCCTAAGGAACCAGATTCTTCCATCCCTTCAAAACAAGTGATTAAATTAACTGGGAAATCAATGCCGGCCTCCTTGTGGGCTCTCACAACATGTAACCAACCAGTCAATGGACCAGTATCATCAGTGGAACCTCTACCCCTCAAGGTTTGAGTAGCTTCATCTACAACCAATTCAAATGGTTCAGTATCCCAACCGTCTTCACGTTGAGCAGGTTGAACGTCATAATGACCATAAACTAGTACGGTTTTTTTAGCTGGGTCAGACCCATAACGAGATAATACTACTGGAGGTAGTTGCAAATGGGTGTTATTGACTGGAGGAGGTTGAGTACCTAACTCTTTCAATTGAATGTCGTGGAACCCTAGGGATTCTAATTGAGAGGCTAAAAACTTGGCCTTCTTGACCACCATAGGTCTTAGAGATTCGTCACCAGAAACTGCAGGGATCTCGACGGCTTGTTTCAATACATTGATGAAATCAGGTTTCAGCTCTTCAACCTTAGGGAACAACTTGTCAAAGATTGGTTGTAAGGTAGCAGGAGACATTGTTGTGGTAGTGGAAACTGTGCGAGCGATTGATTGCGGTGGTTTCTTAGCAGATGTAGAAATTAACTTGTTAATCAAGTTTACAAACATCCAGATGGTAGAGTAATGAGGATGTGTACGCACTGGGGAGTAATAGATCCTTTGTTCTGTCCTTTGTTCCAGTATATATATGTGTGTGCGTGTAAAATGGGAGTTTGTTTTTAAATCTGTTGCAGATCGCAGCCCTAACAGAAATAAATTTGGAATTTTCCAAAAAACTGAAAAAAAAATTCGTTTCTTTGTTAGCGACCATCACGAATCAACTGCAAGAACAGGTCAAAGTATTGAGAGTTGTTGGGTTGTTGCTGCTGCTACTGCTACTCTCATCACTGCCTCAGAAAATGTGTCAAAGCTGCGGTGCTGTCTTTTGCTGGGCGTCGTCAGCACAACTCGTAGGGCTCACTTGGGACGAATGTGTCATCCGGTCGTTGCTTTCAACAGCGTCATGAAATTCAAGAGAATGGGATGAGTAATACTTTAAGAGATAGTTAGGTTGAATATGTACTGATTATTTCTGGTTATAATATATCTTGAATGTAAGTTTGATCTTTGTACTCTTTGTTTCGCTCTTGAGGTTTGGACGTTAGTAGTTTGTCAAGCAATTCAATTCTGTTAAGAAGTGGTTGTGACAGTAGTAATGTAAGCTAGATGTGTAATTGCAATAGTAATGGCCTCGCCTGAGTGGGTAAGTTAATTGCAGTGTTAAAGTACTCTTATTGGTAGTTTCTAGTTCACTGGACGATGTTTTATTGAATTTACGATTTTTGCAAATTTATGTTTTGTATTGATTTTGATATTTCTCATGAAAGGTAGAACTACATACATTTTAGTAAACAACAAAAACAATATGGAATATGTCTCGATTAAATTGACAGTACAATTGCCAAGATCGTAACATTTCAGCATCTTGTAACAACCATTTTAAACTTTGTTAGAATGATCCCTCAGCGATATATCTTTAATCTCTGTAAAGCTGTCTTCATAAGCTCGTCATTGCACTGCGGACCAAACAACAAATTAACCATCGCTATTAATATTTACCATATCCCTTTGCAATAACCATACAAAACGAACAAAGGGACAAAGCAAAGAGAAGCAACAAATATATATATATAAGTAACGGAGTATCCTCACTATGAATAACAGAGATGATGTTCTGACTCAAGTCGTTGCTGGAAGTGCAACGGCAGTATTCAAGACTACTCTAACTCAACCGTTTGAATATATAAAGACAGTATCCCAACTGAGGAAGACCATACCAGGGATAAAGCAAACGGTGGCTATTCAACCTGTAAAAACATATTTTGTTGGTTGTTCTATCCTTAATATTGGTGCCATACTGAAGACTGGCGCAAGGTTTGGTACATTTGAACGAGTTTGTCAACTGATGAAGGGACCAGATGCCACACCAGAGACTCAATTAGCTGGTTGGCAAATGGCCGTGGCTGGAATCATCACTGGCTCAGTTGAGAGTCTATGGATTATACCTTTTGAAAATATAAAGACTAGGATGATAGAAAATTCAATGATATTAAATGATCGTAATGATAAAATTGAATCAATTAAAAGAAAACAAAACAATTTGACTATGGAAAAGACAATTACCAATGAGACAGTTACAAAAGGGAAAACTTTTCACAAAAAAATATCCCAGGTTACCTCTGCAGAAGCTATGAATCCAAGGTACCAGGCATACTTACAATATGAGAAGAATCCTTCCGTAGGAATGTTTAATACAATAGTTGAGACCTATAGAACAAGAGGTCTAGGTGGATTTGTTCAAGGTGGTATGCCAACAATATTGAGACAAATTGGTAATTCTATGGTTAGATTTACAGTCTATACATCTCTGAAAAAACAATTAGTGAATCCTGGAGAACCACTTAATGAAACAATTGCATTTATCCTTGGTGCAACCACTTCAATCGCTGTAGTGTCCTTAACACAACCATTTGATGTCATAAAGACTAAAATGCAAAGCAAAGATGCTTGGAAGCAATATAAGAATTCTTTAAATTGTTGTTATCAAATTTTTATCAATGAAGGATGGATCTCTCTTTGGAAAGGTTCTGTACCTAGATTATTTAAAGTAGGTGTATCAGGAGGTATATCGTTTGGAATTTATCAATATGTGGAAAACCTTATCATGCAAATGAGAATAGATGGGTATTTAAAATAAAACACGCGTACTCTCTCACGATGAATTAATTCTTTTTTAGACCTGTATAAAAACTGTCCATATATATGTATATATCAATGTTTATATATTCCCAATATAATCCCCAAGTTAAATAATATTATCTTAATGAGTCAACCATACCAAACCATTCCATTTCCAACTCATTCATCTCTTCAATAGTCAAATAAGGTGAGCACAAACGATATATTTCACTCTCTGATGCATTCAATGAAACTACGTCATATTTCTGTAACATATCAATTATTTTGGTTCGTTTAGGAACAATTAGACCGTTACCGTTATCAAGATTGGTAGTGAATTGTTTCAGAAGTTGTGATGATGCCTCCTGAAGGGCCTTCCAAGATTTGTTTTTAAGCTTGATATTGCTCAAGATCAAAAAATTGTCAAATAAATCATGTAATTGTCTTATACCAATGGGCTTGATATCAGCTTGAATTGTAGGTTCTTCAAATACATCGTTATTCTCAAAATGAGGACTATCTGGGATATTAAATTCCCTCTGAGGTGATTCTTCATACTTTGAGATAGGATTTGAAATGTAGTTTTTATGGGTATCTGATTCTGGACTCTCAGGTATATGGGGTAAGCTGGGTTCCATATCTATATCAAATGTCTCTAGTTTATCCTTATCATTGAAAGGAATAGGGTCCAGTTCAGGTTCAGGCTCCAATCGAGGGTGAGACTCAGTAACAAATGGGTTCTTCACAGTATCCTTTCGTAAATCAATGTTATTTGTGGTGCTTGGTGCCATAATACCACCTATACGAACTGGTTCAAGTTTTCGTATCTTGGCACCTGATCTTTGTTTCGGTATTCTAGATAAGATCTGTTGAGATAAAGTCATTGGACTGTTATCTTGTTCAATCTCAACCTCTATACTTTTGGTATTATTTCCATTAGATGGAGATTCAATAACATTATGTCCAACGTAATCAGTGTCTAACCTGGATTGAGGTACTGGCTCGTCTGAAGGTGTTTCTTGTGTCAACTCATTCAATTCACGGATTTCTTGCCCCAATAATGAATCATCAGCATTATTAAACGTATTTACTCTAATATTAAACGAGGAATCCTGAATTTCTGTATTAAATAATTCGGGGTTGTTATCATTACCATGATTATTATTAAATGAGGCTGATGAATCCTGACCTACAGTATGCGATAACAATTGCGAAGTTAAATTCTTCCCTCCTCCTCTCGAGGCTAACGCACTACTCAGGTCTCGTAAATATGATTGTATCTCCACTATATCATTATTTAATGGAGCCACACTTGCCTGTACTTCAGATTGTCGCTTTAAACCTGGGGTCAATGACAGTATTAAATTATCTCTTATTCGTTGCTCCTCAAGGGCTCTCTCTTTAAATGGTGTAAGAATGACAGATTCCGAAGGTTCCAGTGACCCGTCGGACCTATTTGGTGAAGTAATTTCCATAATTCACACTACACTGCTTAACTGTATACTTTAAATACCCTTTTTATTGTTATACTTAAACCAAAAAATTTCAATTGTTTATCTTTATAATTTGCATCTTAATTAACTTTTATCGCGTAGGAATGTTTATATAAAATAATAAATATTTAATCTACAAAACAATTTCCAAAGAAAAGATAGATATGAGAAGATAAGTACAGTTATCAAACTTGTACATGTCATTGGTTGAGTGCGTATCAATGATCTAGTTTTAATGAAAAATCGACAACTGAGACACCTTGATGAATTGAACTAGTACTGTAGATATCGATGTCACTGCATAAGAAACTGTCAATATTTTCCAAAGTCAAACCACCAGAACATTCTAACATGAAATGTTTCCTACCCACCCATTTCTGTTTCAAAGATTTTGCGCATAGTTTCAAATCATCATGTTCAAAGTTATCCAACATAATAATATCTGCACCTGCAGTGATGGCCTCATCTGCCTCAGTTTCCGATTGACACTCTACTTCAATCTTAACGGCAAACCCACAGACCCTTCTTGCATCAATGACAGCGTTTGTAATAGAACCGCGAGACCAAATATGGTTATCCTTTAACATCACCATCGAGGACAAATCGTAACGATGGGAATCACAACCACCTATCAGCATAGAATATTTTTCTAATCTACGTAAACCAGGTGTAGTCTTTCTTGTACCAGCAATGATCCCAGTGTAACCACTTTTACGAGCCAATCCAATAATCTTACTAGATGCAGATGCAATACCGGAGGCTCTACTCAAAATATTTAGAGAGGTTCTTTCGGCTAGGAGAATATCTTTTGCCTTACCTGAGACAGTAGCAACTGAAACCTTACAGTTATTTGATTTCGAAACATCAATATATGTACCTTCTTGGAAATGCCACTCAACGGCCAAATTGCATTGTCGAAAGACTTCTGTAGCAAATGGAACACCACTTAGCACACCATTCGATTTCATCAACAGCGTAGAAGTCTTTTGGTCGGTCCCTACCACATATCCTCCAAAATCGAAAGATGGGACATCTTCAGAAAGCCAATTGGTGACATCGTTCTTCCACCCTCCATTAACAGGTAACAAGCATTCATATGAGGTCATTATTCAACACAGAATTTATAAATAGTACCAGAAAGAAATGAATCGGCTAGAAGAAAAATCCCAAATGTTTGTAATCCTTCAATTACCAAATCAAATACAGATATGTATATGTCTTTATTTATATACTTCATCGATTAATTAATTAATCAAATCGTTATTACTATTTTGACTCCAGAAATACATAAAATAAGGTGACTGTCGCTCGGACGGAAAAATGTTATTGGACAATCGATCCATCGTAAGAGACCATACAAAAATAATAAAGAGGACTAATTAATACTATTTTCATAAGGAATGGAAACGTACCAAACGAGACGCCGAGGTAGATGATCTAACAACATGAGTTTGGCACTGCACTTGTTGTTTAATGTCATCTAAATCAGTTGTTGAGTGACAGTGGCCTTGTCTTGCTCCGATAAAGTGCTATAGATGGTACCAAAATTATTGGCGTCTGTTGTTGCAAATTGTCTCAGGGAATCAATCAGTAATTCGGTGATGTTTTGTTGGATATTACCTAAACCAGTGATCTCCTTCGTGTCATCTTCACCATACTCTGCTGGATCTTCTTCCTCATCTTCAATATACTCTTTCAATTTATCGTAATTCAAGGCATCGTCAACGTCTTCCCATCCGTCATCGTCATCATCGTCATCATTAGTGTCAGCAGCAACCTCTTCGTGAGTGTGTGTATGGTTGCTAGCTGAACCAGTAATGCCTATCGTAGAGTCAATACTTTCTTGATTGGTCGGTTGTCTTGTCTGGAAACCTAATTCTGTGACGAACAATTTGACAATTTTGGCGTATGCTGACACTTGCATATATCTATCTGGCATCCTCTTCGCCATGGATCTAGTTATAATCAAATCACCATGGTAAGGGATCAAATCACCATTTACTTGCATATCAGATAGACGTGGGTCTGATGACATGTACAATTTACTCAATGCAACAATATTTTCTTTAATCTTCTTCTCACCTCTTATAACCTCAAAGGATTCAAACCATTTTGTTAATACTTTTGAAACCAGAGCGAGGTCCTGAGTTTCTTCTTGTAATTGAAACAGAAAATCTAATGTCTGTTTCACATCTGAACATGTCAATAAACATAGTAATGAAATTAAGTTTTGTTGCGTAGATATATTCTTAGAGTTAATCAACCTGCTAACGGCGGCTTGAAGAATCACAGGAACTAAATCATGTATTTCAGTAGAAAATTTTGTTAAAATCGTGACGATCAAAGTACCGACATTCATAGCCGCACTATCACTCACGTCTAATGATAATAGTCTCTCCAGGACTCCAACAACGGTTTCTAAACGAGGTGTTACCACTGAAGGGTCACTATTGTATATCATATAACTGAATGCATCCGTTGCCAATTGCAATGTTTCTTCCTCAGTAGAAGTACGTAACACATCTACCAATGGATCAAATAAATAATCCACGATTGGGAATGGTAATAGAAAATTATCAGGCTTTTTCTTCATAAATACTGTAATAAATTCAAGGATCAAAGATAATAATGGTGAATATTTATAACTGGTTGCCTGACTTCCCTTGATTATATTAACAAATGATGACATACATATTTGAATATATGATTCATATGTTGTTGTGTCTATCCCATCCAATAATTTCTCCAGACAATCTTGAGACTCAACAACAATTTGTATGTTACCTGGGTCTTTACTAGAAATATTCATTACCATTGAAAATTGTTGCTGTAAAATACTCGATGGAGTCGCTTCATTATTAATCGAAATTACCTGGTTAATGGTCTCGATCAGCAATCCAAATGTATCGTCTTCTGCATCTTCCATTACTTTGTTGACAATTTGTAATACACTGTCCTGCATGGCAACACATCGTTTATCCCCTAGAACTGATGGTAATTCAACGAAGTAGGTAAACGACATAAATGAAATCAAACCACTTGATTTTAATAATACGTTATCTATTGTTGAGACCAACTCGATAATCTTAAAAAGATAAGTTTGTACTAAATTCTTGACATTTGGTAAAATGTCCATAAATTTTTCTAAAAGTTTAGGAATCAGAAGAATAATTCTACTCTTAAGTAACTCATCATCTGTTATTTGGTTGAAAACCGTATTGATCATGTTAATTATATCATCCGTCTGAGAAATATCTATTTCATCATCATTCAAAAACAAATTTTGTAAAATATATAATGATGATTCGAGTAATCTTGAATCCCGTGTATCATTATAATTCGCCACAAGAGACCCAATTCTTCCTATCAGAAGTGTAAAATGAATAAGCAATTGTTCTTCAGATAAAGAGCCCAAATATTCATTCATTTGATCTCTAATAGAAAATGATGCTTCTAGGCCCGTTTCTTTCGAGACAAAATCGTTAAAGTCTGAAGTCCATTTGTCTACAATGTGGGAATCCAAAGTGCACAACACCAATGATATTTCAATTAGTTTTGATTGTTCTTCCTGGGTAATTGGAAGAGTCAACAAACTTGTTAAAAATTCAATCATGAATATACCGCATTCATTTATAACGTCCAAAGTATCTGAATTATCTGAAACAGTTGCTGTTTGTAAAAAATTGGAGTACTGATTCTTCAAATTTTCCAAATCAACAAATACCTGTGACCTAAACGAAATTTGGTATTCCTTTGGAAATAATTTTTTAGGGAATTCGTTTTTAATTAGAACAAGATTCTCATATATTTTTCCTACAAGAGTAATTTGTTTAGTGTTCGACAAATCGGTTGTCTGAGTTAATAACACACCCATTGTTTGTAGTGCTCGTGGTATACATTCCTGAATAAACAATTTTCTTTTTTCTGAGGAATGTGATTCAATGGCTGACATTTGTAAAAGTGTTGAATGAAACAGATTCATTGCTGCAATTCTAGCGTCCAAAGTTGCGTTATCATTGACCAACAATTGAAAGATAACCGACAACGTCTCATAACCAATTCCACCTTCAAAGAACATATCCTCGGAGATAACATCGTCATATATTTCATTGAGTAATGCCATTGCATTTAAGGAATGAAGATTAGAGATAGCATCATAAACAATTTGTAACAATTCAGGCCATTGATCTGGGAAGTCTATGGCTGAGATTTGTACCACGCAGTAGGAGGCACTGTTTCTAATCTTTGTATCAATTTGATCATCCAAACATAAATGAACCAATGCTTGTCTACAGGATTTTTTCGTTGTTTGATCCACAACAGATGTATTTCTATAAGATTCAAAGCCAGGACCCCAATATAGAGTAATCAATTTCCTTAAGGATAATAATGAAAATTGTCTTGCAGACAATTGATGTTCTGTATCCAATGCTACAGTAACCAATGCATTAAATAAACCAGATGAATCAGCGTCACAGGCTTCCAGTAGTCTTGCTTCAGCAGTTTCTCTTTGAATATTGTCGGCAGATTGGGCACCAAGAATCAGCTCATCTATATTAAAATTCATCGCGTAAAAGACACCAGAGGGCTTAATTTCTAACTGACAATATGTAATAATTAAACTAGAGTGTGTAATCGACTCTTAATCAGATACACAGGGCTAGAAACACCAAATTCATTGCTTCCAGTTCATTTTTTATTCGATGTTTGTTGTTATTTCATTGAAAAATTAATCTAAATTTCAGTCTGTCAATCGCGAAAACAGTGCAGCGTTGTCTGAGTGGACGACACTTATATGAAAAAAATAAATATTAACGAACGATATCAAAAGAATTTGGAATTGAGATAATTGGAATAGAAAAGGGGCAGGTTTTTTTGCAAAGGATTACAATAATTAAAAGGCCAAGTGAAACTCGATTCAATTATTTAGTAGTCCTGTTGCTAGAGGTTGAGTATCATTGCTTTTAAGTAAAAAGTGACCTTTTTATTTTCCAAATATTGTAGATAAACAAATTAAAGTATAAACTCAAGAATGGAGGCAGACGGCGCATCTCAAGGAGAACAACTGCTAGACGCAGCAAGAAGGAACAACGTAGATCTATTGGAGACGGTGTTTAAGGAATTAGAAGAAGATCCTGCTAAGATTGCAGATGTCGTTAATCATAGTAAAGATCCTTTTGGTAACACAGCTTTACATCTAAGTTGTAGATACGGTTCTTGGGAAGTCCTCGACAAAATCTTGGATCAAGAAGGTGGAATTGAAATTGATCCTCATAATATAATTGATGGTGACACTCCTTTGCATGCAGCTGTGAAATATGCACAGGATGAACCAGAACATGGTCTTTTCATCGTTCAGAATCTGATAGAGGTTGGTGCTGATCCAAGAGCAAGAAACAATCATAACGAAAGGCCAATTGATTTAATACATAGTGATGAATTAGATGATTTGGTAGACCTTTTGCAAGGTGCTGAGTTAGTGACCGACAATGCTGGAGAAATGACGAAAGAAGAAGAAGAAGAAGAAGAAAACATCGTTGATGACGATGACGATGACGAGACAGATGACAAAGATATCGATGCTCCAAAGGAGAATTGAGATAAGTATATACTTGCATGATGCATATAAGAAACGAAAAACCAAATATTATATAGAAGTAATGACTTTATAGAGGAACCTTCCACGCTCTTGTGACTGAAAATGTAATAAAATATCCCACTAAATAGAATTGTTTTTTGCCCTTTTTGAAATGTAAAAATCGAATAATTGTTATCAATAAATGCAGATGCTAGTTCAGAAAGTGGGGAAACATGAATATTACAGTTAAATAATGTTGACAAGGTGTTGCTGGAGAATTGTTCTATTTTTATAATATAATGGAAGAAAGTTCACTACAGTATAAATATTCTCAATATGAAATAACAATGTTGTATAGTCAGATAATAAAGAAAAAATTGAATGATAATTATAGAGCCTATTTCAAAACTATCTTTAGAAAAAAATTGAAATTAAACCCTTTCCATAAAATTGGGAATTATAGAAATTGTCAATAGCCCCGTTTTCATCTATGATTGATTATTGTCAAAGGCTTAGTATTCGTTATTCCATTATCGTAGTTATTATATTGTCTTAGAAATAACCTGTCTTAGACAATAATATTTTAGTATTCGTTTATGCAACTCTTCAGTTGGTTCTCAAGGTATTTTGAAAATTTCTTACCCATGGACTTCGCATATGTTTATCTATTAATTTACAAAAACTCGTCATTCGTTTGAGCTGTTAGTGATAGGCATGATGAATTATCAAAACATCGGGATGGTTTCACCTTCCTCCATTTAGCAGTAATCTTAACCATGAGTTATATCAAACAATGACCCGGGATGGAATCATATATATAATTACGGTTAGATACCCTAAATAGTTCACTTGTCAGTAAGCTAACTTGCGATAAAACCATGTTTGCCAAAATCAGGCAAACACTTTAAGATATTTTTGAAGTCAAAGACTTGATAAAAATCACTATAGAAGAGATCAAACATACAGAGTTGGTTTTTACAATCCAAAAAACAGAAGAACTATTGTCGTAATAATGATATATCAGACTGTAGAATAAGTTTTCTCAGGAAACTAAAAATATCTTTTATGGTATTTGGTTTTAATTCTGTTAAGTCATTATTTAAAAAAAAAAAACGGTAGAAACTACTGAGATACTAAACAATATTCAAACAAAGGAGAAATTCGAAACATTAATGGTACAAGTAAAACAACCAATCTAAAAAAACTCTGAAAAGCATTATCTCCTTCCCAATTCCTTAAATAAAATATATAATGTACTGTACGATATAACAGATTGCATTTTTTTTATACTTTAACATAATAAAAATATTTTAATACATTGTTCCGGATCAAGGTTCATGCTATTAAAGTTAAATAAAATGACCTATACAATTGTAAAGGAGAAGAAACACACTATCCATGAGATTGTTTCTTTATCATTAACTCTTTCATCAAAATGTGACACTCGGAGGCCATTCTAGCAAGAATGGCACGTGAACCGCAACGATTTTGAATATCTAAAAATTAAATTTTAACTAAAGCAATGACGTTATACTTCACGTTCCAAAGGTTTTGACCCAGCGGAAACATCATAAATCGTACATAACAATATATGAGCAACAATTGACATTGATTAAGCATATTACATGAATACTTAAGTGAAAGAATTCATGATTATATCGTTTGTGGATCATATTGAATGAATTAAAGTAATAACGTCATTTACAACTATAACAAATGAGTTATAACGAACGAGATCAACATAATAATGAGGGTCATATACAGAGAAGTGATACAAAATCAAGTATATCTATGACAAGAAGATCGCCGTCTATTCTCGTAACAGATTCGCGTTATTCCAAGAATAGAGTGCATGCACCATTCGCTGGACATGCTGCAACTAGTGGTTCCTGGGGTCTAACAAATACACATGTTCAACTAAAAAGACAAAACACCAATAATACTAGTAGCAATAACAGTAATACTAGTAACACCTATGGATCATTTAACGAAGTACGTAATAATCAATACGGACCAAATATTAAAGGCAGACACGAGCAAATAAAAAATGGTTTCGCTAAATCGAAACTTAGAAGGAAATCAAAGGGTCAATTTAGTGAAATTACTCTGGATAACATATTGTCACAAAGCTCAGATATCCCATCTGGTCGGCCAGAACAACGACGAACTTCTTCGTCATCGTCATCTGCTGCAATGGAAAGATTTTCTAACTATGAAAGGTTACGTGTATCTTCCAATTATAGAAAGATGATAAACCCTTTACCAACCAGAAAGTCCAAAATTTCCCAGAAATTGGTATTAATCCCAGAAGAAAATTCTCTTCGTGATAATGTGCTGTTTAATAGTATGGGTAGGAGTGTATCACGAAATACTTTAACTAATATTCAGGAAAGTGATACAAGAAATCTCACAATGGATAAACTGAAATACAAAAACAAGCAGAAACAGAATTTACCCAGGTTGACCGCATATAATATTGCTGATGGGTTTAATTTAAAAGTGATGTCAAAATTCTTAAAGAAGACTCATGAAGTATCACCTAGACTGTATGATGATTGTCTTTACGTTCCTTATGTGTTACCCCTTTTACCTGGTAAAGATGGATTTAGAATCAAATCCAATATATCCAAGAGAACTGTTGGAGGTAAGACTATTATGGATAAGCTTATTGAAACTAGTGAGATGAGAGATCATCATTATGAATATTATTCGGGGGTAGAAACTGTTGAGGATATGAATAATAATTATGAACTAGAGACTGCACAGACAGTACCAGAGAATAAGAATGACCCTGCCACAGTTATACCAGATCATTTACCTGGACCTACTACTACAAATCCTGATGCATTCAATCCCAGTGAACCGCAGTTTTTTGCTGAAGAAAGGGCTATATCGGAAGATGACGACACAGGATTACCTAATGAATCAAATAAACCTATACATAATAATGGTGATAATGGGGTATCTGATAACATTTTGCCCACTGCAGATAAATTTAAAAGAGATGTACCAAATAATATTCTTAACAGGCCTAATGAGGCTTACAGTACCATAACTTCTGACAATGATGCTGATAAATCTACTTCATTACTAATTAATCATGCAGAAAAGAAGCACTCTGAAATTTTTATATTTCATTATGGTGTGGTGGTATTTTGGAATTTTACAGAAACTCAAGAGAAAAATATACTCGGGGACATTACTTTTGCAGATAACAAAACGATCATCCACAAACCTTTGGACGAACAAGATATTGAAATAGAAGAATTTCATTTTGAGTATGATATGGAGACTGAGAGGCCCCGAATTTTCAATGACGTAGTAACTCTTCGATCTGGTGACCATATAATAAAACTTACTCTCTCATATGCAATTGCTCAATCATCAAAATTATCGAGGTTTGAATCAAGAATATCACCGATTTTAACAGCAGTCACGAAACTTCCAAAGAGGTTAGCACTTTATGGTACCCTTGGGTTGAAAAGAGAGCAATTACTGAAGAAATCTGGTAAATTATTCAAATTAAGAGTTGATGTTAATCTTTCCTCTAGTGTTCTTGATACACCGGATTTCTTTTGGTCTGTCGAACCAAGTTTACACCCTCTGTATGTTGCAATGAGAGAATATTTGGAAATTGATAAACGAGTTCAAGTTGTCAATGATCGATGCAAAGTCTTTTTAGAATTTTTTGATATTTGTGTTGATTCTGTTGCAGAAAGGAATATGGCTAGAGTTACATGGTGGTTCATAATTGTCATTTTATTGGGTGTATTATTTTCACTGAGTGAGATTCTTGTTAGGTATAATATTATTCATAATCGTCCAACATAGATATCAAATATTTGTGATTATTGAAAATACCTATCATACGTAGATATAAATATAAGTAGATCTATCCAAATAGAGTAAGGTGTGTTAGTAGTAGATGTACTTTTCATTGTCGTGCAATAATATGAATATCGTGAACTAAGAATCGATGATTTTTAATATTTACTATTGATTAGTTTTGTATACATACAATATTAGGGTTGAATATTAGGTCTGGATATTTTATCCTCTTCATTTCAAATAATAACAAATATAAAATCATCAAACACCAAGGACCTATTGGAAAACTAAATAACTCATATCTCCAACACCACCCTCGTTAGTAAACATCTACCAATTTAACTCTTTTCAAATATGCCTGTAATATCGAGACTTCCATTCTCACGAAATGAAGAAATACATAATATATTGAAACCTAAGGAGATCGCGTGTTATTCTAGGACATCAGAAAACAAAATTCTGGTAGGTTCAGATAGAAATTTAAGATATTACTACTTTCCTGACAATCAGTTAGATGATCCAATTAGTTTAGCTGCAGGTCGTGGAAGTTTTCAGGATTTTCGTTCTAAAATTGATGACGTTTGTTCCATTCATGGACTATTAAAGGCAATCCAAAATATTGAGGAGAAAAAGTGTTCAAAACTTAAGGTCAACATAATTACGTTCAGAGGGATATTTAGGAAATTGATATCTGCACTTTTTGATGGTGGTGGCCGATATCAGGAACCATTGGATTTAAGACTTGTTATCTTTGACGACCAAATATTTATCAAAGAGATTCCGAAGAAGGATGAATATAAAAATGGTACTATCGATCTGAATACATTTACAGGATACAAATTTGAAATATTAACTACTCTAGAGGAACCAGTGAATATGTCTACTAGGGATGAAATTGAATCTAGACCTTCAAAAATAGTCAACAATGGTGATGAATTTGTTTCTGTTGTGGGAACTGGTATTGGGCATTGTAGGATGGTATTAGGTGCAGAAGTTGATGGCATATTTGATTTTAAAGAGGAAGAAAACAAGATTAAAAACATATCTCATTATGTCGAACTAAAGTGCTCAAAAGATATACGTTCTGAGAGGGATGCCAATAATTTTGCTAATAAATTATTTCGAACTTGGTTACAGTGCTTCCTAGTTGGGGTACCTAGGATAATATACGGTTTCAGAGATGCTGATTATAAATTAATATCCATCGAGGAGTATTCTACTGATAACATCATCTCGATGCTTAGAAAATACAATCCACAACTAGCAGAAAACTGTTCCTGTGCAATAGGATGGTATGGCAAGATAACTGAATGGTTATTGACGATACAGACGCGATATAGTCAAAAGGAAGCACCAGAGAGCATAATACCATTTAAACTCACAGTTCAAGATCATGAATTACAATTGATTGATATTGCAACAGAAGATGATGAGTATGACCAGATAGTCAATGGTGGGAATGTTCTTTCAAACGAGTTTAAAGAGTGGAGGAGAAGACTCCATCAGCAGAACTTGTAATTAATAGATATGATTATGACTATGTATATAATGATATAAAAATGCAGGTATTTAGGGATCATGTGTGCGGTAAGACGACTGTAGTATATATTTTGCTTTACTTTGTACCAAACAATTTTCAATCTTGTCTATAGGTAGTAATTAGTCTTGAGAACACCAAATTTATTGTAATTATGGATAACAGAATTGTTGTAATAATAACTACCAAGGCCTTTATCTTAATCTCTTCTACAAAAGTATTTATAATATCAGCTATTGTCTGAATCCACAATTTTGCAGATCTTAAAGTATAGAAACTATTATCAGTGACAATTTTACCATCATTTATACATGCGAACCATTCTGAACAGATTTCTTCAAGGGCAGGTACACGTAACTCTGGAGCACATTGATTCATAGAATAATGCTTCTCGCACAATTTAACTTTATTAATCTCTATTCTAATGATCTGATCTATCTTTGTCTGAACATCATTCTTTAACATATAGAAAACGTGAACCAACAAATAACATATTAATAATGCAATGATGATATTTATCAATAACTGCACATAAGCAGCAACTATACCTGGGTGTCTAAATATTGAATCATGAACTGGCCCATATTTCGTATTTATTTGTTTGCCAACGTCATTCTGATGCTTACCCATTATTCATCAACTTCGTGGCCGATTTTGACACAAGAACAACGT
Organism: Maudiozyma barnettii; assembly: GCF_903064755.1. NCBI lineage: Eukaryota > Fungi > Ascomycota > Saccharomycetes > Saccharomycetales > Saccharomycetaceae > Maudiozyma > Maudiozyma barnettii. The sequence continues at coordinate 622,066 of NW_024545245.1, forward strand.
AAGATAATGTTCACTTAAGCACCAATAACGCCCACCACTCTATTGTTGTGCATATATAAGTTGCAACAACTATTCTAATCTAACTTCGTTCTGACATCAATGAATGAAGACCTAAAACGTAATTTCTGAAGTTCTTATTCTTGTTAATCAAAACAAATACTCGTCGAATTGATGAGACACAACTTCGTGATTCAAACCCTCGGCTACCTTCCCAGAGCCCTAATCCTAACCCTCTCGGCCGAAATTCCACACCAAAACAGCAAAAAAAGACGAGTTCCATCTCTGATTGGCTCACCCATGAGAGGAGGGCGAACTCCGACTCAGTTTAGGGCGATCGGATTACATTTTAGTTCGTTATCTAAGGTAACAAAGGGACGGCCTTTATTTTAAAGATATAGAACATATCGTTGTCTTGACATGACTTTATTTGGTTGTGAATCACTTGGAAATATATAGACATATATCCTAATTCTGCCTGACAATAATAGCTTTGGCAATATACGCATAATCTTCATTTGTCATACATATTAAGCAAAAGTGTCTATCTTAACACGAATTAAACAGCTATTTAGCAAACCTTTACCTAAGGCCAAACTCACAAATATTCATCTACAGGAGGTTCCACGATCCCATCTTGATAAACCTATTCATTCGAAAACTCTAACTAAACCACCTTTTAAAGTTGAAATGATACCTACACAAGTAAGATTAGCCCATTCTTATAAGCCATTAATTAAGTTCGTTGGCAACAAAGAAGCTTTAGTCGATATGTTAAAGGCTCACAACTATAAGCAAACAAAACCACACCCTTGTGCTATGAATGGTATAGCTCCAGGGTCTAAGGAATGTTTATCCGTCAATGATATCCTAAGCAAACAGCTACCTTTTAAAGTAGTGACATACATAAATAAAAACTCTGCTACTCCATTTTCTGACAGTAGATATAATTTTGCACCAAGAGGTTTAAAAGTAGGTGAATTGGAGTCTATATTCGATTTACCTAAGAAGTATCAATACAAACCAATAGATGAATTAGAAATAGAGGCTATCAACAACGGTGGTGCCCTATAAACCAACAAATACACACTGATTTAATATAATATATGAATTGTTCATTATTATATTCTATACTTATTATCTACCTCTACTATATAACAAATGAAATATCTATTAATGTCTGATATTTGAATAATTAAATATACAGACAGCCGATATCTGAATACACATATTCTGAAATAATTAACATAACAGGCAATGATTTCATATTTCGAGGTACAATTGTATTTAGACGTGAACTCTTTTGATAAGATGCAATATCCTAAAGCTATGGATTTTAATCTATTCTTTTGATTTCATTGTTTATTATTTAGTTCATTTATATATCACTTTTTTACACAATATTGTATTCATCGCTACTGAGACTCATTATTAGGTCGTAAGGGTATACATCAGCAGTATCTTCACGGTTTGCAATGTATTCTATGTTAACACCGCTAATTGAAGTATCCTTAACAATGAACGATGTATCAATTGGGAATAATGCTTCTTCTGCCTCACTCTCGATGGTGAAACTAACTGAACCAGTTTGACCTGATTCCAATGGGGAACCGATTTTTAAAACAATACCAACTTCATCATTAATATCCACTACCGATGCATCGAAATCGTTGTTATCTTCGTTTATTTTAATAGAAGATGTTGGAATAGGAACGAAAAACCCTAGGTTTTCAATCTTAATATCTTGGAAATCTTGGTTAACTTCGAATTCAATAGTAACATCAAACGATGAACCTGTTGAGTTTGGTGTAACCCAGGTGGCTAACTCTAATGGTACAAGAGAAGTGTCGTCGGCCTTTCCGACTTTTCTCCATCTTAGGACACCGAGACTTTGATCGTTGTGTGGGAATGATTTTGAGCTGTCCTTTAAGGCGATAGTCTTTTCATTTAAGAATTGAGCCTTGTTAATGTTTGGATGTGTTTTGAATTGGAGCGAACGATCCTTAACGTCAACAGAATCAGACAGTTTAATTACCGAATCAGCGTAAGAAGAATCGTTGACACGAATCTCGAAGACACCTTTCAATTCAGATGATTCGATGGAACCATCACGATTGAAAGATGCATTTATTGTTTCATTCACTGAAAGCAGTATACCATTATTAGTTGGTTTTGACTCTTCTTCATTGCTGAAGAAAGAAGCTTTGCTTCCGCCTGGTTTGAAGTTTGAACTGGAACCGGCCACTTTGGAATGACCCATTGCTTCAACTTCCTTCTTCCTGTTGGTGTTATAAGATGTTCCATTACCGTATCTGGAAGGAACAGTATACAAATGCTCGGACTCTTTGGCATAAGCTTGAGAAGCCGTGGCGGAAGCATGGGTGTAGTAACTGTTGAATGCGTTTTTAACATTTGGATCATTACTACCGGAAAATTTAGCAATCTCTGGCGTCATACCATCTGGTCCAACAATACCATTCTTTCTATCTTGTTCTCTTCTTGCAATTTCTTTGGCACGACGTTTTCTTTCTTCAGTAGCCTCCATTTCTTTGTTACGCTCAATAATATCTTGAATCTTTTCCTCATGAGATTCCATAGACAAAAAGTTAGAAACTTGAGTGGCAGATAAGTTCTCCTTATAACCCATGCATATAATTTCATCGAAGGAACTCAAGATTCCGAAAGCATTTTCATAGATTTCATATTCATCATAATTGTTAACATGTGTAGTGATAGTTTGGGAAAATAGATTCAAAGTAGTCAAATCTTGAATAATATTTGATTGACGATTGGTGATCAAGATAATATAAAATTCATCAAATGGTTTGTAAACATATCTCACGTGTCTATCCTCAACAAAAGTATGATCAGAAGAAATGTTAGACACTAAGTTTTGGAAATTGGATAACAATTCTAAGACACGATCTTTGGATAGATCCTTGAATTGCCTAGATAAAAGAGGCTTACCACTAGTCGTAGTAATTGAGGCAGCTAGAACAACCATTGTTGATTTTTATTGCTATATGTCCTGAATGTCTTGCTTTGGCCTTGTGATCTGTAGTCCCTTCAGTGATAAACAAACGTTTACTTTATATCTAAATCACAGTTTGGTGGCTCTTATTAACGTGTACTTGTCCTTAAACTAGAAAAAAAATAAAACTCAACGAACAACAAACAGCACTAGTAACGAGATGAAATCAGGAAAAAAACTAACAAAAAACACAGAATTATTGTCTAAGTTTCTCAATCGGCAACTAGTTCAAAATAATGGATGATTGTTACCTGAAGAAAATAAAAATAAAAATGGAAGAAAATCGAGAAAGACGAAAAACCTTGGAATCTATGGGAAAGAATGAATCCGAGAGACCAAATTTTATTCACACAAGAGAAAATTAATTGTAGGAGTGAAGCACACTCTCCTCCTGTTCTACTCTCCTCTGCTCGGGTCAACCAAAAAACTAAAAATGAAGATAGCACAAAAAGGTTCACATTTAGATTACCCGGAAACTAGTTTCGTATAATATGACATCTTGCTCAATTATCAATTTAGAACTGAAATCTCTCACCATTCATATCTTATAACGTACGTTTAGAATCTTCGGTTGTTATTCTGAATTATTTAATCCCCCCTGAAGTAAATATTCAGTAAGACTCGTGTGAAACTTCCTAGCTATATGACATTCTGTCTGAATATATCCGGAAAACGATGTAAGTAAACCGTAGTATTTCTAATATGCACTCTTCCATTATATCAAAACTTAGCCAAACTTTACTGTCTTCGTTTTGATACCCTTCATCAAGTGGAAAAACGTTTTGATATAAACTGAGATGTGGTTAAGAAGTACTCAATTAAGCGCCCAGCTTATATTCACATTTATTCTTCGTTTTTTTATTGAATTTTTTGAAGACCCGAGAGGGTAACTCCAAGAGTCATGGAGTTTTCATATCTTTAATAACAATTTCATCACTCAGTCTTCTCCATTTATCTCGTAATACGTATAGGAATGGCTTACAGATCAATTGATCTTTAAATTCATGGCGATCAGACGTTGCTTATTTGATAAACAAAAGTTCAGAAATTTACCCAGATTGATTATCGCATTGATTTTTTTTTTTAAAAACTTACAAACTGGACAGTTCAGAAACGTTTTCAATAAAATTAGGTGAATATTCACTATATTTAAAATACAACAAAGAAAATAACTGTACAAGATCGTTTATTATTCAAAAGTAAATAAATAAGATGGATGGTTTAGGTTCGAATAATATATCTGTAGTGGATATGGAGTCCCACCTTAGCGAGAGTGAGAATATATCTAGAAACCTTTGTGGGTTGGTAGATATGGGGTCTAATGGTATAAGGTTCAGTATTTCTTCAATATCTGCGCATCATGCTAGAATAACTCCCTGTGTCTTTAAAGATCGTATAGGTATATCTTTATATGAATTACAATTTCCACATGCTGATTCCTTGGAACAAATTCCTATCCCAATAGATATTATTATGGAGATATGTAGTGCGATTAAAAGATTTAAATTGATTTGTGAAGATTTTGGAGTTCCCGATAAGAATGTTAAGATTATTGCTACAGAGGCCACTAGAATTGCACTAAATAAAGATGAATTACTTCAGGAGATTGAAAAGGAGACAGATTGGGAAGTTAAAGTTTTATCACAAGAGGAAGAAGGTACAATGACAACTTTGGGTTTATTAGCATCATCTGCAGATAATGAAACAAACGGTATATATTTTGATTTATTGAGTGGTTCATGTCAGATTTCTTGGATTAGAACTTTACCTAATGGTGAATTCATCAAATCTGAGAAAGTGTCATTCTTACCTTATGGGTCAGGAACTATTACAAGACTTGTTAGAGCGATCGATGATGATGATGCATCCAAATTGAAATTATTTGATGATTTGAAAGCAGACTTTATGCGTGCCATTCAGGACATTCAGATACCACAGGATATGATAGAAGAAGCAGAAGAAAACGACGGGTTCACATTAATTACTAGAGGTGGTGGTTTAAGAGGCATTGGCCATTTATTAATAAACCAAGACAGAGACTATCCAATACAGACAATTATTAATGGATTTTGTACGAGTTCCAAGAATTTTCAATCGATTTCAGATTATTTATTTTTGAAGGGGAAAATTCCAAATTTTGATAATAGTTGTCATAAAATTAAAAAGTTTTTCAAAATTTCGGAAAAGAGATCCATTCAATTACCTGCAGTCGGTCTATTGACAAGTGCACTTTTAGAGAGTCTCCCAAAGGTGAAATCAATATATTTCAGTGAAGGTGGTATTAGAGAAGGGTTTCTTTACACTCAATTACCTGCATCTATACATAATCAAGATCCAATCATAATTGCGTCAAAACCGTATGCTCCATTGTTATCAAACAAATATTTGAAATTACTATTATCGGCAGTTCCACGTAATCCACATACTGCGGAATATCCAATCCCAGAAATTGTATGGAAAAGAGTGGCACCAACGTTATGCAACCTGGCATTTATTCATGCATCTTATCCAAAGGAATTACAACCAACAGCTGCCTTACATGTGGCAATTACGGGTATTATATCCGGTTGTAATGGTATTTCTCATGAAATGAGAGCATTAATAGGTATAGCATTATGCTATAGATGGGGAGGAAATATTCCAGAGACAGAAGAACATTTCTTAGAGTCAATGGAAAATGTAATATTAAATCAATACGATGAGAATTCAAAAAAAAATTTAAGAATGGCCAAAAGGATAATATGGTGGACTAAATATATTGGTACTTTTATGTATGTCATTTGTGGTGTTCACCCAGGTGGGAACATTAGGGACAACTTATTCAAATTCAATGTTATTCCTATAGTAATCCCAAAAAAAGTACGTCAATCCAACAATATCGACGAAGAGTTGGACAAGGATCAATCTGTGGCTACTGCAAGGAAGGAAAAAAACGACTACGAGGCAGTTGTTAGCATTAGCAGGGATGATCTGAAGACTAGTGCATCAGTCAGGGCAAGAATAATCACATTACAGAAAAGAATAAAAAAACTTTCAAGGGGGAATATTGAACGCGTAAAGGTCACTGTCCAAATGTTCGAGTAAATAATACACTATATAGGTTAAAATATAACTATTTTGCATACAAATCATAACTTTGACGTGATTGTTAGAAGGTTCATGAAGTACTAATAGACCACAAGGGTTAATTAGTTTGTTTGTTTTAAACTGAATTCTCAGAACTCGCTCCGTGCGAAAGTTCAAGAGGACCCCAAAAAAAAATAAGTAGGCGAAAGACGAGACTTGCTAAAATGGCTCTAAGAAATTATAAGTAAAAATTTGCCACCAAAGGGGAGATTCGACCCAGCTATTTAAAAAGGTATAACAGCGTAAATATACAAATCATAATTAGAGAAACCCGTCATCTAAACATAAGTAATCTAAGAATGGTATCTCTAGAAAATTTGGTAAGAAGCTTAAATGCTGCTTTTGAATCTAAGGATTATGATAGTTGTGAGAGGATTATTCCATCTGTAAAATTAGAATTGATTAAAAACAAAATATTTATTCCTGATTTTAATAACAACAACGAACAATATATCAATGATTTAAACATTACCAGAAAAATCCTTGAGATTGGAGCTCTTACAGATATCTTTCTTTCAAAAAATGAGGCCTTTGAAAATGACTTCACTTTATTAAGAAGTTTCTATTTCTGTAAGAATGAGAAGCTATCGAATTCTGAAAACAAATCAAAGATCATATGTTTATATCTGTTGGTGTTACGTTCTGATGGTGATGTTACAAAATTCCATTCTGAATTAGAATATCTTGACAGGCATATTCCAAACTTAGAAGACGATGAACTACTTTCATATCCAATCAAAGTTGACAGATGGTTGATGGAAGGGTTATATCAAAGAGCCTGGGAACTACTTAATGCAGGGTTA